>NW_024580671.1:20225964-20268277 GCF_017639235.1 Corvus kubaryi | reverse complement strand
TTAACAGCTGATGGGGATGGTAATAGAATACACTGCAACCCAGGACAGGGGATTACACTTGGTCACATTTGAAAACTGATTCATTTTCAAAATATAATTCTTTAGTTTCTAGGAAGGACTAAGTACCTGAGAAGTTTGAAATGCTATAACAAAGGTTTTTCTGAATTGGGATTTAACAGACAAAACTAGATAATTACCATGAATGACAAAGGCTATTAAAAGTCACTTTTATGTCTGAGAAACAATGACTCTGTTGAATATTTCATTTCTAAAAGTTGAAGTTTTCATTTCTAAAAGATACCTTTATACACTTATGGGGATTTAAGAGACTTGTGATGGTGACTTCAAGGGAGCTAAAAGGAAAAAATCAGAAGGTGCTTTCATAGCTAATTCAATGGATCCACTAGTGAACTGTTAATTTATCCATGTATTTTGTTGTGGGATGTATGCCTGCAACCGTGTAAAAACATTTTTTTTTCCAAAATTATTTATTAAAAATGAACAAAATACTATGACTGTAACACTACAGGTTAAATATCTTATTCACACAAGAAATAATATCTTTATTTACATGTTCCAGAACCTCAATCTTTCAATAATCCCAGCAGAATTTCAAGAGCAGTGTTTTCAACAAAGGATTCACAGAGGCTATAAAAGAGTATTAATGCATAGGTTTTTCTAATCAAATTGAGGATGGCAACTTTAAAACAATTCTGCATAAGAAGATACAGTAAATCTCCAGTTTTAATAATTGCTTGTTTTCATAATTTACAGGCAATGACATCCAATGTTTTACATCACTATGTTAACACACACTCATGGCTGAATGTAGTTTAAGTTAAACTTAATTGCTCTTAACTAACTAGTTATTATGTTATGTCACATGATGTGGAGGAGGCTGGCACACTTAAATTTGACTTCGAAACACAAGACTTATATACAAGCAGCATGTTTAATTAAAAAAGCAGTATTTGTATCAAGGATTAACAGCTTTAGATGGAAACTGCATTTCCAGTTTGAACCCCCATATTTTCAATACAGACTTAATGCACTTATTTTAACATTAGCCTTAGTGTGAACTTCACACACTCTGCATTTTCTGCTGGGGTTGTTCCTCAGTTCAGCTGGCACTGTGGTTTACTTTATGGACTCTCTGAAGGTGATTCAGTTGTCTAAACCTAGGCAAGTAGTTCTGTGTAAGATGGCCTGGGGCATCTGATCCGTCCATCTGCTCTTCCAAAACACAGCCTCCTCCAGGTCTGTTAGCCCTGTGTGGAAGCCTTGGAAATTCCAGGGTGTCACACACACCAGTCAGTACACACCTGCCTCCAGAGAACTGAAAGGACATCTCTGTCCTCTGTCATGTCTTGTTGATTATGACAAAAATGCTTTAGTCAGTGCACATAAATGGGGTGCTTTTTTTTGGTATTATATTTGATGCAAAACAGGAAGGGGATAAAGGTACACCTCCCAGTTTATCTTGATGCAGAGTTGGGATATGGGAGATTCTGTAGCAGTAAATGTTCCAGAGTGCTATAGTAAAAAAGCAGTACTTCCAACCTTTTAAACAGAATTCAAGGAATAGAAAAAGGCAACTTAAAGTAGTCCTGAATCCTTACTGTTTATCCCATTTTGACAGATTCTTGCAGCGAAAATACTCTAAACCATAAAATATCTGCAATTAATGGTTTATTTTGTGCTAAATTGTTTAACTGTGGTGACTTTTTTACTGTTCCTCAGGCATTTTAGTAAATCAATCAATCAATCAATCAATAAAAAAATCTATCTATCTATCATCTATCACTTTTGCAAACTTATCAAGATAAACACGTATTGGGAGATAACTGCCTGAACAAATTTTAAAAATCCTTGATTCAACATATAATTACTATTGTTCAATGTATGGTACAAGGACAGGCTCATCAGATTTTAAACAGCTACTGATTATATTGTAAATGATATTTTTCCCTAGAATTACTGCTAAACCCAGATATTTGACTTGAAAGACCCCTCACATTCAGCTTCTCTCAAAAAAAGGGAATTTAGCACTGGTAAATTTATATGGATAAGTATGTTTGCAGTCAAATGAAAACTCATTCTTTAGGCATATTCAGCAACCTTTGTTATCCCTGAGCCAAACGTGATGACTACATTCAGTATTCAATGAGGCAAACACAGATGAGTTGAAAGAAGGGGCTACCAAGCTGGAGTTTTTATTCTGTGAACTTGAAGAGTGTTTCTGTAATGCCTAGAGCGTAGGCATTGCAGGGTAGGATTTGAATGACCATTTTCCTCGAAGTTCTTTGTTGTCCTAAAAGTGAATTTTCATGGTTTGTCTCTATGGGCAACATCAGCAAAGCTTTTGACCTTCTGTTGCAGAAGCAGAAAAAGAATTCTGGCAAGGCTTCTAAATTCATACATTTACTATATTTGCACACCTGAAGGACAGTAAGTGTGCGAAACACACCAGGAAAGGCATGGTTTGTCAGCAGAGGTTACTTTTATCTGTGCTGCTGTTCAGGCCTTAGCAGAGCAGTACTGTGGTGTATGACCAAAGCAGAGAAGCGACAGCAGTGTAAATCCTGATCATGAGCAATATGACAATGCATGAGTGCCACAGCTTCCACCGTACAGCAGGTCTGGCTAGTGGTTCTTACAAGCTCTGAATGTGAAGCAAATGCTGCACGTATCATTCACTGTCAATATGGAGCATAAAGCACTGTTGTTATTTTACTCAGTTCTGTACCTGGTGCAAGGGAAATAGAAAATCTGATTTAGTTCATCTGCTGAAGATGGAAAAATATGAGTTGACAGCCTGGCTTATACAGGGGATTTACATTATTCTAAAATTATATCAACATTCTTTGCATTTTTGTCATTACAGACATTAACAGCGTCCAGGGATTTTAATCTTTCAGGGACCAGTTTATGAAAGGACTTAACAAATGTAATTTGATTCTCATGCTGTTTTCTTGAAATTTGATTTTGGTTTTTTATTATGCTACAACAGCTCAGTGTTTATTAATTAGTGGACATATTGACAGATAAACTGAATCTTTAATTAAATTAAATACACTCAAGTATTTAACTTCCTGTAGGAATTACTGTGATATAAATTTACCAACTCTGTGATGAAAATAATGTAGCAAAAAAGACTATTGAATTTTCATGCTCAAACATACCAATTATAACACTATTAAAAGTATTTAAAGAAACACTCAAATTTGTAAAACCATTGAAAATTAATACAGGGAAGTGCAGTATTCCAGCTGTATAAGTAGGGCACAGCAAAGACAGGGAGGGAGGATTATTTTCCCCTGTGGACAAGACCAGAATCTACTGTCTTGCTTCATGTTACATATGTTTCACTTAGATGAGAATATAAAACTTCAGTGAAACTTACCAGATTTCATTACCTTTGTCAACTTTACTGGCAGCATAAAACTCTTTTCCTGATCAGAAACTGTTTTCATTATTTGCAAAGTATAATCCAATTCACTCAAATTTTTATTCAGTATGATAGATGTTTTAACAGACAGGTTTTCAATTTGCTATATTTTTTTCTGTTTTACTGATTCAAATATTTGCACGTTTTATATCATATGTACTATCACTACCACTATCATATGTAATGACATTTAAACTCTACAAGAAGTATTTCACTGCAAATAGCTTTTTGTATCTTACATTGGGTTTTTTCTAATTAGTAGGATTAGTACTAGTGCTAGATGTTTAACTGCTTGAAATACATTCATGCTTTTTAAGATTTCAGAATATAAAATCAAAAGTAAGCATGCAATGCTGTTTTGCATAATGCAATGTGTGCAAGTGTCTCTGTGTGTGAGAAGGAGATAGCATTATGAACAGGAGCTTTAACTTGAGCTAAGCTTGGGCCCTTGACCTTGGCCGCCTTCTTGGATGTTCCTGCTGTCAGACAAGGTTGCAGTACCTAAATAATCCAGCAGAAACTCCTACAAAGGATAGACCAGTAGAGGAAAACCACATCCTCTCTCTCATGCTATCCACTATGCTGTGATCAGAGGGCTTCTGTTCCATACTTAGTGAGTAGTTTTTTTCAAAGAAAAACAACCTACTAACAAAATTACGAACTTCCGCTGTTCATCTGAAAGGCACAGACTAATTTGTGGTTGAGCTGCAGTAGGTGGTGGCGGTAACTGGATTTTCATGGAAATAAATGATCACTTACTGTGGTTGAGTTCATAAAGAATTATAGGATTGACCTACTCAGTGGCCAAAATAACAGTTCAATAAGGCAAGATCAGCTTACTCCACAAATGCTTCAGAAATCATGTAAACATAAGCAAATGCATTATAGTTGGCTCTAAAACCAATAAAAAATAGCTCATGCACACTCTAACTACAGCGTGTTTCTAAAGATAAAAAATAACGAGCACAAACTACATTATTTTGTACCAAACCAGAACTGTTGCAGAAATACATGAAGGAGGCCACTGTACAGAACAGCTTTCCTTTCAGATCTTTCCATTGATAATGTCAGAAGGTTCCACTTAGCTTTGTTTAACCAGATGTCAATGAACAAAAAAACCCTTTTCATGGTCTGTTCTCCAGTGTAAAGCAATGAAATATTAATTAATACTACATTCAAATGGCTATTCAATTTGGAATAGTTCATTTTTTAAAGGCAGAAAAAGAGTAATTGAAATCTATGAGCAGGTGTTTCCCATGCCAAAAAATGTCTCACTTTCACTTACTTAAAAAGCTGGGAAATGCACATTTGTTTGGGAGAGACATTTATCCAGTGAAATCTTTAATTACATGCACCACAAAACAGGCACAAAATGCTGTCTCCTCAGACCTGTAACTTTAAGCCAGTGCAAAGCATGAACCGCCTAATTTCACCAAAGAGTAACAGTGACTATTTCGCTCTGTTGCATGACAGTTGGATATGAACAGCTACTCTCTGCTGTGAAGTGGAGGGATGCCACATGACCAGAGGCAAAGCTCTGCATTGTGTCAATGTCATTTCTGTTAGAGATCTTGTAGCCTGCCATCCAGAATGGAGTCGCACATTATGTACAATGGATAATATTTCTGACAATATACTCTGGATGGCCTTGAGCTGATTACCACTACTTCTTCAGAAAACAGTTGTTACTGAATTGTTTCCTTTCAATAGAGTTTGCCTGAGGAAAAATTGCAAGCGAGACTGGGTTGTTAGTGCTGGATATATCATAACTTTGTAATTGCCCTAGTTTGGTACTTGAAAACAATTCTTTGTCAATGACAGGAAACAGCTTGCATGTAGGTGCAATAATGGAAAGAGTAGAGCTGATCTAGATGAGCATCTTTAAGATTATCTCATGCTTACATGCTAAAACTTTATCTAGTTAGCAATAACAAACTCAGGTTAAAAGCAAAGGGTATTTCAGGACTGATGCTCAATCTTTCAAGCAGGGCTCTACACAACCCCCTTTCAGTATATTCTGACAGAATATTGCTGCTGATTCAGCAAGATGTTTGACTACAACACCCTACCTGAAAGGTGAGATACAGCAATCAGTACTGGTGTCCCACAATAATTCTATTGTCTGGTATCAATCACAGATCTTGCATTACAAGTCTTTCAAACAAGAGTTGAGTTTCAGAACTGACAGTGGAACTGTGTAGTGTGGGTATTCGGGACCATTTTAAACCCTGTGAAGATATGAGACAACAGGGTGATGAGGTGACATGATCATTTGCTGTGGAGCTCAATTACAAATCTAGCTCAAATTTCTAGAAGAGGAGGGGGTGTAAAGATCAGCTTCCATCAGTCACCTATGAACCAAATCCTTCCTTACACTTTCTGAGGTGTGCAGCTATTTGTCCTCACATTTCTTACTACTTGATCAGTAAGGTCAGCCAAGATGGTCATCCTGTCATACAGTTCTACAGAAGCAGCCATTTGTATACCTACATACCTGTTTTTATTATTTTTACAGTTACCACACTAGTAGAGATGAATTTTCACCTAACATTTATTCCTCAAAGATAGATTTTTCATAACAATTTATTTCAGAGACAAGACAGCTCAACCAGAACAAAAATACCTGCTATGAACTAACATGTTTAGGAGCTTCAGCTGAGGTGATTTCTGAGGGGTCTCTGCAGGTGACAGAGTTCTGAATACTAGCTCATCATAACAAGCACTTAAACAAATAAAAAAACAGCTTCCCAAGCATGAAATCCACTGCAAAAACTGAAATTCCTTAGCTAGGAAAAGAGCAATTGTATTGGACTCTTTATTTAGCTTAGAAAAACCTTGAACAGCTTAGAAGAGAAGAGTCAATGAGCACTGAAAGGAAAAGCTCAAATGAAAGCTGCGTAGAATTGCTCAGAAAGGCAGGAAGTACAGAATATGAGACGGGTGAAACACCTACCTAATGCCAAACTCCTATCATGAGCTCCCAGGTTGCCCAAAAGAAAGCTGAGAGTTTGGCAGGAGAAGCTAAATTCAGTGGTACAAGAACAGAATATGGCACAACTCCATTTGTTATGATCTTGGAGGGCCAAAAATGTATTAACTGTGAATAGCCTGAACATCCTCTTGTGATTCTAGTATATGTGTTCTCTTTAAATTACCCATTATTTCTGTAATTCTTTAATTATACAGAAGTTTGTCCTTACAAACAGAATTTTTGATTTGTATATAAAAATATATATAAAATATAAAAATATAAACATACAAATAAATAAATAAATAATTATCATTGTTTTCATTGATACATATTTCCACATAGTAATTTTGAAATGTTTTAATTGACCTAAGCCTCTTTCCCATTAACATATTTCCATTAGATCAGATATTGGCCATAATCCTCCTCCCAGTAAGCTCTAAGGACATTTGACATCAATTTCAACAGGCACAGGAATAATAAATTTTTTCTGTTTATTTGTATAAATGCAAATTCGGTATCTTTAATGTAACAACATTTTCCTTCTCTGTTTTAGTTTCATATATAACTAAACACCCCAACACATACTCTATCCATGCAATTCCAAAACAGATCTGGTAATCAATTTTTTCTATTCATAAAATAGTATAATTCTTTTCCTTTAATAGTAGGTATAATCTTCCTGTGATCACTGTGCTTAGAGATGAGAAATGCTAAAAGAACATGCCTGTTAAAAGAAATAGAAGCAAGTGTACATCGCCTTTGAAATTGCTAACTACATTCTGCATTTTCTACTCAAGAAAATTCCCACTGTGAAACACCTGACAGTCATAGAATCATAGTATCATAGAATCATTCCAATTGGAAGGAACCTTAAAGGCTATCTAGTTTCAGCTTCCACTAGATCAGGTTACTCAAAGCCCCATCCAGCCTACTTTTGAACACCTCTGGGGATGGGGCATCCAAACTTCTCTGGGCAATCTGTTTCATAATTACCATCCTCATAGTAAAGAATTTCTTCCTAATGTCTAATATAAATCTATCCTCCTTCATCATAAGGCCATTCCCCCTTGCCCTTGTGAAGAGTCCCTCTCCAGCTTTCTTGTGGGGCCCCTTTAGGTAGTGAAAGGCTGCTCTAAGGACTCTCCAAAGCCTCCCCTTATCCAGGCTGCACAGCACCAATTTTCTTAGTCTTTCTTCATAGGTGAGGTGCTCCATCCCTGTGATCTTGATGCCTTCTCTGGACTTGCTCCAACAGGTTGATGTCCTTCCTGTGTTGGAGACCCAAGAGCTGGATGAAGCACTCTAGGTGAGTAGAAGAGCATAAACAGAATGGAGCAGAGGGGCAGAATCCCCTCCCTTGACCTGCTGCTCACACTACTTTTGACGCAGCTGAGGGTATGGTTGGCTTTCTGGGCTGTGAAAGCACACTGCCAGGTCATGTCGAGCTTTCTGACCACAAACACCCAAAGTTCCTCCTCCCAGAATGGATGTTGTAGACATCATATGCAATGTACACAATCTGTTGGATTAACAGGGATGATGTTTCTCAGTGCACACAATATTCCTTTCTTTCCTTTTTCTCAAATTTGACAGCTTTGTGAAATATAGAAATTTTCCAATTATCTTACTTGAAATTTCTGTAAAGCTCAGCTAAACGTACAGCAGGTATTTGTAAGGCACAATGCAAATGTTCAACACCACTGACAGCATGCTTCCCTAGTCTTTATGTCTCATGAAACTTGCCTTGACTCTCTACAGTCTATGGAAGCTGAGAACATCTCTATCATAATACTTTTTTCATTTTGGGGAAATGAACTATGCTCTTTAAAGAGCCTATCACTCTCCACTGGAAAACTTGCTCAGTTTAGATAGACATCTAAATTAAAATTTGGTGAGAAGAGCTCCTTCATTCATATTAGAAATGTCACACACCTTTCAACAGATATTAAAAGACTGTGACTTCACTGATGGTTCTTCAAATAGAATAGGAAGCACTTCTTATACTGTGCTCCCAAATTTAAACCAGAACTAATTCAGAATACTCCTTTACCTTTTGTCAGATACGAGGTCTGATGCAATGATCACAATGGTCTTATCTGACCTTAAAAAATGATTGCAGTTAATTTAATCCGAAAAGGAATTTGCAGAAACATTTCCTCATTAGCTCAATTTTGCTCCTTTAAAATCATGCCATGAAACACATCTCATGATGTGCATAACCAAACCTAGATCTTTTATTTCTGCTTCAGCTCTTCAAATTCAATTTTGTGCTCTAACTGAAATAAAATTAGTTAATAATTAATTCCCTTACACAGACTGCATGAATGGACTTTTTTTTTTTAAAAAAAAGATAGGAGATGTAAAAATAACTTTGTATCATCAAACCTCTAATACTACTGTCTTGATATTCATACAGAATTGTTGTAGTTGCATTTCACAGACGCATTACTCTTTTATCTTTTCCTGATGGCAACGTTTTTCCCTCGTGGGTTGGACAACACTATTTCTTCATCCATCCAAAACACAAATATTCACTTCTGTCTTAGAAATCAAATTGTAGGAGATAGAATAGGTGTCACATATAATCAAATCCGACAATTTTGTTGCCTGCTTTTCATATTACTCTTAATTCAAAAACTACTCAGTGTGTTCTTGTGTTTCATAATCTTTATTATATACCTACAGAATTTTCTACTCAGTGATGAAAGAATTCACCACATGTACACTTCAGTACAAGCTGTGGTCATGCCAAAGGAGTTCTAACACAGAACATAAAAATGCTCTCTCCTGTCTAAAAATTAAAATGTGAATAAGTTTTTAGGCTTGTAACCATACTAAATTATAAATGTGACAGAATGCATCACATATTTAGCATCAAAGTCCTTAATTTGTTTATTAGTTGAAAATATTTTTGGCTCTGGTTTGAATCTTCAGCATTCTCAAAACCCTTCTTCCTTAGTTTCTTAATTGAGCTTGCAGTTTAGATGTATTATAAACTCTTAAACATACATAAAGGTGCAACCTTTTATATCTTGAATCCACCATTTTAAATTCCACATGATGAAATTGAAGGTTCAACTTACATTTTTTTTCTTTTTTTTTTTTTTTGTAGTTATGTGGAAGTATTTTACTTAAACTCAGAAGCGTGAAGCAGGTCCAGAGGTGCTTTAGATACTCACACTCTCAACTTCAAAGTAGTAATATAAGCTTTTGCTTACAACCATGTGGGACATGTTTAGCTCTGGGCATATATCACTATGTAACCTATATATGGCCAATGAAAAAGATCTACTTCTTTCCATAACCTATTTTCCCCTTATAGAAAGAGTTTAAATTCCTAAGAGCAATAAGAATCACATAAAACAGTTTCAAACCCAATTTTAAAATGGAAGAAGTTTTATTGAAAAAATTACTTTGCTTATCTCTTATTCTCTTGGTTTTGTATTGGGAATCTGTCCTTCTGACTTCTAAGCATTAAGTAATTTTCTCCCCTTTTCCTAAGTTTTGAGAACAGGGAGGAGGTGTTCAGTGTTTTCACCACTTTCCTGTATTGTTGGCTCCTTCAACATTTGTACGTGATGAGCTTTAATTCTGACCATGAAGACAGAGAAATCAAATAATATCGGAGCACCTGAAGGGGCAGACCAACCACTGGTTGTATGAAACAGTTTCCTGATATGATGGCAGTGATATGGCTGCTCTAGAATTCAAATGTATCCAGCAGGTAGTAGAGGACACAGTGAGTTGTACTGTTTCAGCTACATAATACTCCATAAATAAGAAAGAAATTTGTCTCCACAGGTTAACTTTTACAACCTGTATATGTTTATACAGAACTTTGAATGGCCTTTTTTTTTTTTTTTTCATTTTTGTATGTTGTTTTGTTTGTTTTAAAAAAGCAAAGACAAAAATTGGGGAAAAAATTACTTTGGCTTCCAACGCTGTCATAATTAGACACTATAAGTTAGTTGCATTAATGAGTGATATCATGGAAGACATCAAAGTGAAAATAAATGTCACTCCCTTGACTTACATGTGTTCAAACTCAATTCAGGATGTTACCAAAACCAATTTATTTGTTTTATGGTTTGGGGGTTTTTGGCAAACCAAGTCTTTGGGATTTCCAAATGTGTGAGTTCACAAAGATTAGCAACATTGTTTTGCCTATGATTACATTTAAAATTTCTTTCAAATTCTCTCCACACCATGCAAAGTTATCAATTTTTAGTAAAACTATCCAATCACCACATTGCTAGAACTGTATTTCTCTTAATGTGAATTTCATCTTTCCAGTTCAAAGTGTGATTGAAAAAAAATCAGTAAATAAATATAAAATAGATTTATAGTTTAATCTTTCTGTACTGTTTTCTCTCACAATTATTTAACTTTGACCCTTAATTTTTATTAGTCACTAAAATGTATATTCACAGCTGTCATAAATATTTCACATATTCCTTAAAACTTTTTCCATTCCTGATATTTTACTCAAATACCAAAATATATTGGTTTCATATTCTGACTTTTATTTCACTAAAATTATGTATTCAGTTTCTTCTAAAATCAGATAATTAGTTCCTAAGTTTTTTCCATATAGCCTGCCTTGCAATGACTTTTGCATGTCCTTATCTTCATGCACTGGATAAAACCAAGGTTCAGTGGAAGTTATGACATTGAGTTCAATGTGACTAGGACAGGATAAAAAGGAAATTTTTACCATTTGATGCCCAATTATTCAATTCCCTTGCTTGGTTTGAAAGAACTTCTGTGACTACTGTGCAGTACTGGATTTTTAAGGTAGAGATTTTTTTCAAACATGTCTCTACCTCTTTCTCAAGATGATGACAAACAAAATAAAAAAAGAAAACAAGTAAGGAATGTGAATAGTCCTTTTTAGCCTCTTTTAAAACTATGGAGATGATGCCATTAAGTTGTGTCATCCTCTGAAATGACATTATTTAGAAAATATTCTGAAGGTTCTAGGACTTTTTTCAATATTTAACCGAGATCAAACATTCTTTTGAAGTAGAATTGCCTTTGTTCTAGAGCTATTTCGGATAAAGAATTAAGGAATTATTTGTTCTGTTACTCTTGTTCCAAAGCACAACAAATACAGTATACCTGCTGCAAGCCACCAAGTGATAGTGTATAGCTTGCACTTAATAAGGGCAAACATTAAATTTTTAGAAGGTATTTTCATGGCAAATAGAAAAATGACTAATAGAGATAAAAGAATCAGCTGAGAAGTTTTAGTTAGGTCCAATCTCATAGAATAATAGCATGCTTTGGTTTGGAAGGGACAGAAGACCATCTAGTTCCACCTGCCCTGCCACTGGCAGTGACACCTTCCACTAGACCATGTTGATCAGTGCCCCATCCAGCCTGGCCTTGAACATTTCCAGGGATGGGGCATCCACAGCTTCTCTGGGCAACCTGTTCTACTGCCTCACCACCCTCTGAGTAACGAATTTCTTCCATATGTCTAATCTAAACCTATTGTGTTTCAGTTTAAAACCATTCCCCCTTGTCCTGTCACTACATGCCCTTGTAAAAATGCCTCTCTCCAGTTCTCTTTGTATACCCCTTTAGATACAGAAAGGCTGCTCTAAGGTGTCCCCAGAGCCTTCTGTTCTTCAGGCTGAACAACCCCAACTCTCTTGGCCTGTCTTCATAGGAGAGGTGCTCCAGCCCTCAAATCATCTTCATGGTCCTCCTCTGTACTCGCTCCAGCAGGTCCCTGTCCTTCTTATGTTGGGCGTCCCAGAGCTGGATGCAGCACTCCAGGTGAGTAGAGGGCCACAACCACCTTCCTCAGTCTGCTGCCCACATTTCTTTTGAGGCAGCCCAGGGTGGAGCTGGCCTTCTGGGCAGTAAGTACACACTGTTGGTTCATATCGAGTTTCCTGTCAACTAATATCCCCAAGTCACACAATCACAGAATCAAATAATTAATTAGATTGCAAAAGACATCAGAGATCATCAAGTCCAACCTTTGACCAAACACCACCATGTAAACTAGACCATGGCAGTAAGTGCCACACCAAGTCTTTCCTTAAACACCTGAAGGGATGGTGACTCCACCACCTCCCTGGCAACCATTCTAGAGTCCTCCTCAGGCCTGGTCTCAAAAGATATTAAATTATGAACAAATAATTAGTAATTATACTATTGTTCCTATCTATACTGGAAAAAAATAATTTTCTTTCTGTTGTGACCTCCTGAATTACACAAGATTTTTTACTTTTAAATTTAATCTATTGGCATCTACCTGATCTGATGCACTTCAGTGGGAAACATTGTATTGAAGATACACAGCAACTCAGAGCTCTCTTATGCACATATACTGCATGGGGTCAGGGCCAAGGGAATGGCTTTTTACAATTAGCAGTCCAAGATGGACTTCCTCAGTACATGAAAAATGACAATGAAGCTGGAAACAGCACCAAAATGAGCCCCAAAAATGGCTAAGAAAACTTGAAGCTTTTTTACTATAATTGCTGTCTTCATAGAAACTTCTCAAAACATGTATCTTTTAAAATTTAAATGGCACTTTGTGATGCTTGAATATTAAATACATCCCAAAGAATCTTAACTCTCTGAAGCAGTTAATTAGTCCAACACCACCCACAATAAGAGTGTTCTAAAATGTTTTGCTCATTTGGAAAAAGTCCTAAAGTAGCATAAATATACATATTGATTTTATATTGTATTTGCATACAATAATTACATTTATATATTAAAATGAACCTCCTAGCTAATGTATTTATTTTTTGAATAAAATAGTTTCATTTGAGGGCTGCAAGAAGAAAGATCCAGGTAACTACAAGCCGGTCAGACTAACCTTGATCCCTGGGGAAGGTAGAAGAGAAAACCATCCTGAAAGCCCTTTCCACACACGATAGACAAGGTGAGAGTGCTCAGCATAGATTTATGAAGAGCAAGTAATGCCATAAGAGTCTAAATTCATTCTATGGTGAAATGACTACAGTACTCAGTTGATGAAGGCATATTGCTTATCTTGGATTTAGCAAGGCCAGCAGCAATGCCTCCCATAATACCACCATCCCTGGAAGAGCTTAAAAAGCAGATAGATATGACACTCCATGATATGGTTTAGTGGGCACAGTGGTATTCAGGTAAATTTTGGACTTGGAGGTCTTTCCCAAACTTAGTGATTACATGATTCTATATTGTCCTCAACAAACTCATGAAGCACAGGTTATATCTGCAGACACTGAGGTGAGATGAAAGGTGGCTGGGCTTTTGGGCTTGAAGGGTTGTGGTTAGAAGCATGAAGTCCAGATAAAGGGCAGCCAGTGGTGGTGTTTCCCAGAGGTCACTACTGGGGCCAGTACAGTTTAACGTCTTCAGTAATTACCTTGATGATGGGACAGAATGCAAATTTGTAGATGATTTGCAAACTTGGGAAGAATATTTGACACAGCAGATGCTTATGCTGTCAAAGGAACCTTAACAGGCTAAAGAAATGGGCAAGCAGTAATAGTCTCAGAACACTGGAGAAAGGGAAATACTAAATCCTGCATCTGGGGAGGAATAACTACATGCAGCAGTGCTGGCTGGGGACTGACTGGCTGGGAAGAAGCCTTGCAATCGTGGTGAAAGAGCCAGCAATGTGCCTTTGCAGCAAGGAAGGCCAATAACTTTTTCTGGGTTGAATTATGAACAGGATCTCACCACCTGCAGCTTGACTGTGTGATCCTTCCCCACTCCTCAGCACTGGGGAGGCCACAGCTGGAGTGCTGGGTCCACTCGTGAGTTCCCTCGTACACGGTAATAAAAATACAAAAGTGAGTTGAACTCAGCTCCATGAGGATGATCAAGTGCTTGGAGCACATAACCCACACTGAGAGGCTGAGAAGCTTGCATTGCCCATCCTGGTGAAGATATTCAGAGGCATATTATTCATTTATACAAACAACTGATGAATGTGAAAGTTAAGAATATGGAGCCAGGCTCTTTCTCTGGAGGAAGGTTAAGTGGCAATAAGCCACTACTGAGATAGGAAACTTCATGTAAACATAACAAAAAGAAAATCATCGTGAGAGTATTCTAACACTGGAGCAGGTTTCCCAGAGCAGTTGTGCAGTCTCCACCCTTGGAGATATTCAGTAGCTGGCTGGACACGACCCTGAGCAGCCTCCATTTGGTGACCCTCCTCAGAGCAGGAGGGGTTGGACAAGACAATTTCCAGAGGTCCCCTTTAACCTTAATTCTATCCTGCAATTCTGCTTTTCAAACATAATATGTTGTGCTGTAAAGCTATATCCCCTACAATGTAATGCTACTTGTGGGCTTAATGATAAACTAGATTTTCTCCAACTTGTGACTGACTAAAGAGACAGGGGACTTCAAAAGAATCAGAAAACTTACTTCTGTGTCTGGTAATTCATGAGGATCTTCAAAACAAACTTCTCTCCGGTATCCATATGATGTATTGCTCTAACTGGAAAATTATGATAGTAAAAACAAGCTCCTGCAATGAAATGTTACTTATTTTATTAATTACCTGGTCTAACAAGTGTTCTAAAATGTTAGAGGTAAATTTTCTAAGAATATAATGGCTTCAAATTCTTAAAAGTGTTTTGAACAGATATTAAAAATTGCTGGATTTATAATTGCAAGTATTAACTCAGTTCTTACAGTCTTATAAACAAAAAAGTTACATACACATTACTGGTATCCTGTTGAAGCTATTTAATTTTAAAGACATTTTTTGCAACTTTCTTCAGTAATAAGATATTTAAAGAAATCACTGGACATAATGGTTGAGACTTAAAAACATTTTTCATTGTAACATCCATCTAACCAGTTTCTTTGTCCAACACACCTCTTAACTTCTTGCTAAAAATAGAAATGCCACAGATAATAATTTATAATTTATAACAAAAATAATTTCTCAGACTAAATATGCATTAAGCAACATACATACTGCTAACTGGAAATTTCATGGCAAAAGTTCTATGTTGATATGATATTTATGTGATGACTATGTGTCGAATGCAAAATATTTTATTAGAAAATCTTAGGACTTTTGGTGAAGTCTAAGAAACTGAGGAAATTTTTTAAATTTTGGAATCTCCATTCCTATAGCACATAGGCTTGATGCACCTACCCAAAACATAGCAATTTCATGCTCCATTGCTTTTGATGTGACATAAAAACTTAAGAATTCATACATTGTGTCAGATCAAAGATATATCTAGGCCAGGATCTTGTGGCCATTACTGACTGCACAGAAAAGAGTGAAATCAGAGCAAACATATTTGATGCTTTCCCTTAATAGTGTCTCATCTTCCATCTATTTTCAGTTCAGGGATTTTATGAAGCAGATTGTTTTTCTATGTACTTACAAACATCAATGAATTTCTGTTCAATGAATTTGCCTAGGTATGCCCTTGAGTAAAAGTAAGTTTTAAACATCTATTTTGTGAGATTCTGCAGAGCTCAGTGATTTTCTGGTTTGTTGAAAACCTTAAGAAAAAGGTTGAGTTCCTAAGAACTATAAAACCTCTTAACACAGGATGAAAGTAAGGGCTAGTGAAATGCTAGAGCATTCACTAATAAATTTAATAAAAAATCTAACACTGTCAGAAGTTTCATTTTTTGGATGCAAATCTTTTCCATCGATTTTACAACAGCAGAACTGAAAACGGTAAAACCATGCAAAATGCTCAAAGTTGCTGCATTTAAATAAAGTCATAAAAAAATGACTCTTAGATTTTTTAACTCACATATTGTAGCTTGGCCTACCGTTTAGCTGACATGTAATTTCATATATAATCATATTATATACGTTCTTACTTTTCTGTATTAGCACAGTTTTAGTAAACATATTCTTCATCATATTTATTCCCTCTATTTCATTTCTCAGGTCTTCCTAGTCATGACTCTGTCTGATGGATTCTGTAAATGTTATATGATTGATGAGTAAGTTAACAACTAAAAAATTTCATGGAGTAATTCTCCAGGCTTCCTGCACAACATTCTATATAGAAGGTGTTGTTATTTTTTCATACCTTACTTACAGTGTTTTGAACGACTGAGCATTGAAGCAGCCCTTGCAAATATTTAATGGCATCAATCTGCTAAAAACAGACAGATACCTTAGGCTCCTATGGTTTCTTCTACTCAAATCAGTGTTACTTTTTATCTTTCTCCTCTCACTTAACTGGAGTAAAATTAAATGTAATTATATACCCCGCAAAAAATCTTTTTTCCTTTTTCCCTGCTGAACCTCAACCATGATGAGAGACTCCTGGAAAGCAAATTCTTTTCAGGACTATTCACTGATCAGAAACCAATTGAAAATGGGAACTTCATTAATGCATAGCACCAAAGCAAAACAGCTCTTCATGTCTTCCCAAGACTAAACATACACTCACACCAAAGCAACAGAAACTTGACCCACAGTGGACAAGGGCACCACCTGCTGACACCTGCCCTTCTGCTGACTTGCCCTACTGCCCTGCACTGAGTCTGATCTCCTCCTCTATTCAGGGGAAGATAATCAGTAATTTTCAAAATCCCTTTGGATATTCCATGTTCTCATAACAAATGCTTCTTCAGGTACCTCAACTTTCAGCTACACTTTTGGGTCTTGGATTCTTGTTCTGAAATTATTCCGTTCTTTTTCCTCCACAGTACACCATCTGGCAAGGGTTTTCTCTCCAGTTTTCCAGAACTGATTTTTCATGACCAGCTTCATTATGATTTTACACACAATTCCAGAAAGCAATAATCCGGATATAAAACGAGGAAGCCATTGTGAAAAAAAGCATTTCTGGAAATGCATGTTTTAGACTACAAAATTCAGAAGGACAACGTTAAAGAGAAATGTAGATCATAAAATACTCCTTTGTCAAGCATTTTCAAGATTTTTTTTTTTTCACAAATTTTGCCCAAATCTGATAATTGCTGTGGCTGAAGATTGGACTGTGATGCAATTTATACTTCTAAGGATATTTGTTTTTTCCCTCTTTTCTAACGTCTGTTTCTTGTAAAGTTGCTTTATTGAGACAACAGGATCCTTAATGGCTTTTGAATCAGCCACTAATTTACTTACCATTTGCCTAAAGGACACAGCTTTAACTGTAGTTATTTTTCTGTCATTAATAACCGATTTAATTTATATTCTAAATGCTCTAAAGTTATTTTGTGAAAGTGTTATCTTTAGTTTTAAACAATGGAAAATATTTTGATTAATTTTATGATTACTAGAACAAATTGGCATGAAAGTAGGTTAAAAAATCATGAAATGCCTTTGATCAAGAAAACTTCTGGGCTCCCTGCCAATTTCAAAAGAAAAGAGATGTTCAAGGTAACGATATTGGTGTTTAGCTAGTGTCTCAGTCAGAATCTGGAAACAGAGACCCTTATATTTTGAGTCCTTACATATGCAAGAAGCCTTACTGAAATTAAGTGGGGAAAAATAAAGCACTCAAAAAAAGTTTCTGTAGCAGACAAAAGTTAGATGCAGATAGACAAAAATGAGCAGCAGCACTTTTCAAGATTAGAATACTCTTGTACATCTAGATGTATATATAAGCTATAATGCCAAAATATATAGTACAATCTCACAGAACTCTTGTAGCATGCGTAAAGAAGAAAAATTCAAATAGGCACTAAATTAGCTTTGAGACATCTCAAACATGGGTTGTTTGTGTCTTTGGGGTTTTCCAATTCTTGTTTTTTGTTAAGAAAGAGCCAGGGAAATAATAATGTAGTCTTCTGAAAATACTTGCATGAGGAACCGCAAACTTTTCTGGAAAAAAAATTGCAAGAGTTTTAGTTGTTTGGAAGGAATAAGCATCTATTATGGGTAGGAAGATATGTCACCACTTGGGAACATAAACTGAGAACACCCTTTATCTAAAGATCCTGTGAATCCTTGCAATCTATGCTCTCCTCCCATCAGAGAAGAGGGTGTTAGGCTCTTCTGACAGAACAATTCTGCACTAGAAAGGGAAGGAGGAAGACTTTTTAATTAGGGCCCTTTTCTATTAAATATTTATGCAATTGGAAAAAGTTGCAGTAGGCAAAAAAGGGCACTCACAAGGATATATTTCCTGATAATCAGATCTTTTCCTGGGACTGGAAACAGAACAGAATGATCCCACCAGTCAGCTGAACAGCGTAATAACAATATTAGACACTTTTTTCCTCAAGTTGTGTTCTATATATAACTGAGAAAATATTAAAGCAACAGGTTTTTTTATTGACTTTCAATTGACTTTCTCTGCCTGTAACTACCATCTCAGCAAAAAAAAAAAAAAAGGCAAAATACATATTAAAATACATCTAATACTTGATATGATTAATGAATATCTACTACTCTTGATGAACAGAACTGTTTTATGGCATTTCAATGCATACCCAGTATTATTATCAAAAAAAATTGACCTAGAATTTACCAAACTATGTTAAGTGCATTCTTTCTGAAATATAAAATTATTTGCCAGAATAGATTGTAATATTATTAAACATGGAAAGTAATGAATGCAAAATTATTCTACCACAAGCCACTTGTCGTAAAATATGACAGTGATCCAATCTATTACCTCTCTTGCTTGAAGCTCCAGGCAAGGGTCTCCATTTATTATCCTTGATTGTCCATGTGTATCTGCTTAGATGAATGGATCAGTGATAGAAATAATCTGTTAAAGGCTCTGTGTCTCAGAAGCCTCCCAAAGAGTTGAAAAAAGACAGTTACAATGACATATAGTATCAAAATTAGACCCCCAAGTTCAGAAGAACCAGTAATTTGGGGATATTTTTCTCTGATGGATGATCCAAAATGTGCAAAGAAGGAAAGGTTAGTTATAAGACTAGTCCCCATGAAGCTGCTAGAAGAAATGGACAGATATGATCACAACATGAGTGTCATCTGCTTTACTTCAAGATCGAGTATTCTGTAGTTTCCTAAAATTTATGAGAAAGACTGACCCTAACTTATTTTTGCAGAACTCAATGATATTTTACCCAGTGCTTTCTCAGTTACTTGAACTGTTGTAGATGAAACTTTACTTTTTCCAAGTTACCACTTCACTGCTCAATGAAAAATGAACACTTCATTTTCTTAAGTCATTATGGCACTGCTGGCCCTGAAAAGAAATTTTAAGTTAGAATAATAATCACCACATAATAGAATACTTGACAGAAATTGTTTCTAACCTTAAATTTTTATATACACATCACTTGAGTTGCAATAGAATTGCTTCTCTATTTCCTACTTCCTACTACTTCCTACTTCAAATGAATTAAAATTGTATTTTGCTGGCAGTGCAAAGGCTGAGCATGACAGATCAGGCCTCACTCTATTTTCACATTACTACAAACTAGGATATGCTTGTGAAAAAATAGATTTACACTGCTATAAAATTATGTAAGTGGGATAAGCAAGCAAAAATAAAAAGCCTCGGCACCCCTTCTGAAAATGCTTGGAACTCCTCCAATAAAAAGGTCATGTTTCAGGAGATGAGCTTAGTCTTTAGATGAGGTGGTAATGGACACTATAAAACCAAACACTCATGGCTGGCATAGTGGCTGATATCCACACATCTGTGACCTCTACATTTGCCTGCTGCAACAGTGTCTAAACTACCAACCCAGAAGAAACTCTTATTGCTCCAGGAAAAATAACTCATTCAAATTGTAGAAGGATGTTTATGATATAAGTGGTTGGGTACCATGAAGATGGACAGGATATAGGAACCTAAATAAAACTTGCTGCATCATTGTGGAGCTCTGTCTTCTATACTAGCTTCATGCTAAAGGAAGAGGCAAACCTAAGGTGAAGAATTGTGGGGTCATGATACTCAGAAATATTCCCAAGACTAACCAATGAGATTGCTACTTCCTTAGTCACCACAGTCTCTGAGGAAATTCTCAATATACTGCATGATAAATCTCTTAGTTAAAAGAACAGCAATGAAGACAGAAGAGGACAGTGCTGCCTCAATCTGGATCTCAGTGCTATGTCTGCACTTCAGAATAAAACACATTTTCCTCTCTTTAATTCAGATGCACACACACACACACACAGAGACAGAGGGGGAAAAAAAAGGTAGCTGTTATTTTAATCAAGAGTGCAAAGTACTGAGAAGCCACAGTGGACCTTGCGTGTAAGTCTGTGCGCAGTATCAGGAGAAGACTACCACAGAGAAAAAAATATGCAAAGAGTGAATGTCAGAAATGTTCATATTTTGTGGAACAGATATTTCACACTGGAAATTTAGAAATAGAGAAAGACTATCTCTATTTAAAAAAAAAAAAAAAAGGAAAAATACCTGAAGGAAATAAAAAAGAATGACAAAAGAGGAGGAGGAGGAAGATTTATTCTTTAGTAACTTCTGTATGTTACTGCAAAATAGCAAAACTGAGATACTGTTTATGATTTAAGACACCCACTTGTCAGTAGCTAGCACACTAAATTGGTAATTGTTCACAAAACCAGCTAAAACATAGCTATTGGTTTTACATGTACGGGTAAAGGAGAACTGGCACCATAAAATACTAAACCCCACAAGTTTTTAGCTTCTCTGTCACATCTCAGTGCATTTAATATCCTTCTGTCATATTATTTATGACTTCACAAAGAAACCAGTTATTTCCCATTATCTCTTCAATAAATAAGTAAAGCAGAGCATGCTGCAGCGCTACAATTCATTAATGAGATGCCTACAAAATCGTCACGGTGTCTGGTCTCAGAAGCTTGCACAGCATCTAACTATTAGAGTTCACCTCACCCCTGAAGAGTAATTGCATTTTTTACACATTGATATGTTCCAACCTGACGGCTGAGACACACATTTTAAAGTGGATTCCATAAAGTAAGTAAACCTTTCCATGACACATTTAACATTTAAAAAACCAAAAATTCTACAAGTGTTTTCAGTTTTCATTAACATTTCCACCAGTCCATCATAAGAGCATTGCCTTCTTTTCTTATAAGAAAAGCAGGTCACAACTTTTACCTTGGATTTCATGTGGGTAAAATCTGACACTCCAGCTCCCACTGGAAAGAACTAATGATGTAGGAATATTATATACCATAAGACATAACTAAGATCCTGATCTAAAACCTGCTGAAGAAAACGAAAGCCTTCCCATTAGCTCCTCTGGGCTTTGCCTTCAACCCCAAATGCTGGTAGAAATCATTAACTTTTTCACCCATTTATCTATATTGCTGCTTTATAAAAAAAATGCACAGGTAAAAATTGTTCCTCTTTTTTATTAGATCAATAAGACTCACAAATTAAAGAAACTATCATGAAATAACTTCTACATTTAAAAAGACAAAATATTTACCAATATTTTTCAAATACACCAAGTACAGAGTTTCCTGTAGTTTCTACTGGCCTTTTTTATCATAAGACATAGTGTTCATAATGCATATTTCTTTAGTTTTATTCATTGTAGGTTCTCTCATTTCATTTTGCTAGTTTGTAGTACGGTTTCATAATATTCCTGTACATCCTTTTCTTCTAGCAACATTTTATATATTTGAACAAAAATTCCAGTTATGTTTTCCACTGTTTATTTAATGTACTATTAAGGACAGAAGATTTAAATGCTGTGAGTTTTTTATGGTTTCCCTCTTTTATTCATTTAGTAGAAAAATATTTATCTGATACTCTTTAAAGGCATGTACAGAGGCTACTGTAATATAATCATAATGCCTCAAGAGAACATGTTTTTTTTCTGAGGTGACCTGTTCAATATATTCTGAGTCCTTCCTCCTGAGCAATTTGCTGCCACTCTCTTTGAGTGGACAATGTCATTAAGGAAAAGCACCTTGGGGAAAGAAACTTGAAAATGGAATGAGGAACAGTTAAATTGCATGATATCATTAAAGAGAGCAGCACCCCCAAAACTGAAGGGGGGTATAAAAAGGAATAAAGAAAAATAATTCTTGGCTCTGACATCATAACAATTTCATTTTGCTCTTCTGGAATGGGATTCAAGTAGAAAGTGAAGACACTTTTGTTTTAGGTATGTAGATTTTTGTATGTGAGTTAGTATTGAAGCTCCCATTGCAGTCATTAAGTCTAGAGAGTGATTTACCTCACCTGAAAGTAGACACATATATTTGAGCATCTCACCTGGGCTAAGACACTGGGCTTAGACACTCCTAAATTCAGCTGTTTTTTTTCTTTAAGTATGTGACTCAAGAGAAACAGAGAAAAATCAGCGTTATTTACATATAAGGAAAAAGAAATTTCTCAGGCAGAAAAGGAAATCAGACATAAGATGATTGGTAAAATCTCTGGAAAACTAAATGTCATCAAAAAAACTTTTTTAGTCAACAACCAGTCAATAAGGATAAAGATACATGTTTATCCACAAAACTCACTTACACATGCTATATGATTACTGTTTAATAAGCCATTTCCTTCCAGGAAACAGTTGTGAATATGCATAAAGTCATTCATGCACTGCATTCATGCCAACAAAGCTGCAATGTTCTCTGAAATGGAATAAAACCCATGAATAAAATCTAGTCTCTCTCAGTCATTACGGGATTTTCAGAGTATTGGCATTCATGTCTTACATCAGAAAAAAATTAACTGCAAGTTTATTTGTTTTTCATTAAAAAATTATTTGGCTAATGGTTATCATGTATTGGAGGAATCTAAGGAAGTGTGATGATCACTAGGAGTGATGGATTTTAATGTGGAAAGGCAAGCAAGCACACAAGTCCATATAATAACCATTGTGCTGTTGATAAGTCTTAGCCAGTCATTCATTTTAACTGATTGTTTCACAGATTCTCGTTAGGGAAATGAGGTTTTCTTCTTTATGCCCATTTTATATACATCATCAAAGAATCATCTATGTTAGAAAAGACCACTAAGATCATTGAGACGAACTGTCAACCCAGCACTTGTCTGTTCACCACTAAACCAGGTCCCCATGTATCACATTTACAAGTCTTTACCAACTCAGGGATGGTGACTCAACCACTTCCCTGGGCAGTCCATTCCAATGCTTGAGCCCTCCCAGTAAATAATTTTTTTTCTAACATCCAATCTAAACCTCCCCTGGAACAACTTGAGGGTGTTTGCTCCTATTGTTTGTTACTTAGGATAAGAGACCAACCCCCACCTGGCTGCAACTTCCATTTAGGTAGTTGCAGAGAGTGATAAGGTCTCCCCTGAGGCTCCTTTTCCCCATGCTAAAGAACCCCAGCTCCCTCAGCCTATCCTCACTGGACTCACTCTCCAGACCCTTCACCAGCTCTGTTGCCGTTCTCTGGACACTCTCTCCAGCCCCTCAATGTCTTGTAGTGAGGGGCCCAGAACTGGAACCAGTGCTGCCTTACTAGTCTAGTGCTGAGTACAGTATATGACCTTATCCTAATATAATTAGCAGGAAAATCCCAAAATATAGGCAGAACTATCCATTCAAATGTCCTTTATGCCAGAAGAATAATGAGAAGATGTAATATATGGCACATTTTTCCCTATTTCAGTAAACAGATCAACCAAGAGATAAAACCTTTATTGCTCTAAATAGCACTGTTATACCAGTCCAAAATTAGATACATCAGGCTCTGTCTGTCATGTTCTCTGATGATATTAGTGCATGATATACTTCCAAGGTTGCCTGAAAGTTTCTGTGAGTTAGCAAGACTTTTGATAAGCTAATGAAAAAAAAAGCCAACTTGTTCCCCTTTTAGCTGTAAGAAACTCTGAGCAAATTCTCTACTCCAGTGTTGATTATGACCATTTCTGTGAAATTCTCAAGGAGGGATCTCATGCATGGCTCAATATCCATGTTAGCAGAGGAGATGCTGTAGCATTTGCTTCCCATTAAGATTTCCCTCGTGACAAAAAGCAGATAAACCTGCTACATCAGCAGTTGGAATGTACTATCTTACTGTTTTCCTGTTGATGAAACTATGATTCAAATACATATAATTAAACTCTATCATTTATTTTTCTCACCCTGTGTCTGCATAAGGTAGTGAGAGCAATACATGTGTTGGAGGAATGCCTGTTAACACCGCCATGGATTTGGGATTAAATCCTTAGGGTTTGAGATAATGCAAGAAAGTAATTGTTGTCCTGGTCAATATCTTGCTAGAGGTTTTTTATAAAAAAGCTTGATGTAAAGCCCTCTCAGGTCAAACCAAAGACTTTACTTGATTTCCATGGGCTTTGGATCAAGCGAATAGCACTAAATCCTTCAAGGCATTCAGGGACTCACAGATGCTGCAGCATTTTTGCACCTTACATTGAAATTTTTGTTAAGTTTTAGTGTTCCGCAGCTGACAAAAGCTCTCATCACCTTGTAGATTATGACATTTGATTATACAAATAGCTGAAGAAAGTAAGAGTAGTAAGAACTATTTGTGAGTTTAAAGTATCTGTTTTCCTGTTTGCACAGTATACAAACTCTATGATATTCTTGGAGACTCTGAACCTTTGGTACTTAAGAATAGCTATAATGTATCCAATGTCCACAATTCTTTAAAAAGTATTTAGGAAAAAAAGCATCTCCCTAATCTAAGCTTGATCCAAAACACAGCTAAGTTATTTCCATTAACTGAGAACAAGAGAAGAGGAGGTGAAGGAGATGAATTAGTGTAAAACTAAGGCCCTGTCCACGGCTAGAAGTAAATGACATGGGTAGGACATAAGCAAAGGCGAGAACACAGTGGTACTACACCTGTTACACCTTCAGCCATCTGCAACTTCTTTCCAAGGCAGAAGTTGTATCTTTTTTATTTGATGTGGATATCTTGCCATTAAGTTTTCTAATTGCTTTTTCAGTCAAAAAAAGAATGAGTCAGCAAAGTCTGGTTTGTAGCCTTTCGCCATTAGATGAAATTTTTCTTTCATAGCATTGTTTCTAAAAGTATTCTCCATTCCACACATGGATGAAAAATCAAAATTGCTTTGAACTGAAGTCCCAAAAGCAATTAAAATAAAACGAGTCAAATGTGTAATTTTAGGGTTTTGTTCTACATTTCTAAAAGAAAATGAATAAAAAATAAGTGGGTTTCATTGATGTATTTTTGGAAACAAGAAATTCATAAATTATATTTTTCAACTACATTTTACTTTCATCAAAATCTCACATAAGAAAAAAGTTCAAAGATTCCTGAAGAGATTTTCTAATACTTTACATTGTAAGAACTCTTGATGTTTCACTGTGAAATTTTTAGAAGAAATGTGAGGTTTCTTTTGGAAAAAGTTCTAGATATTTATTTGAACATATTCAACTTATTCTGATACTATCTTAGAACCATAGAATGTTATGGGTTGCAAGGGACTTTAAAGACCATCTAAATCCAACCCCCTGGCCTTGGGCAGGGGCATCTTCCACTAGACCAGCCTGCTCAGAGCCCCATCCAACTTGGCCTTGAACACTTCCAGGGATGGGGCATCCACAACCTCTTTGGGCTACCTGTTCCCATGCCTCACTGTCCTCCCAGTAAAGAATTTTTCCCTACCATCTAATCTAAATATCTCCTCTTTTAGTCTAAAACCATTGCTCCTTGTCCTATCACTATCTGTCTGTGTAAAAATTCACTCTCCTTCATTTTTCTAAGGTCCTTTAGATACTGGAAGGCCACAAAAAGGTTTCCCTGGAGCCTTGCGTTCTCCAAGCTGAACAACACCAACTCTCCCTGCCCTGTCTTCATAGGGGAGGTTCTCCATCCCTCTGATCATCTTTGTGACCCTCCTCTGGACCCTCTCCAACAGGTCCATGTCTTTCTTGTGCTGAAGATGCCACAGCTGGATGCAGCACTCCAGGTGGGCTCTCACGAGGGCAGAGTAAATGGGCAGAATCCCCTCCCTCGCCCTTCTGGCCATGCTGCTTTTGATGCAGCCCAGGATGCAGCTGGCTTTCCAGGCTGTGAGTGCACAGTGCTGGCTCATGTTCAGCTTTTCATCCATGAGAACCCCGCAAGTCCACCCTTCAAGTCCATGTGTGGACCACTCTGGAGATAAGAGTGTTGTATGGGACCATGTCAAATGCCTTAGAGAAGTCTGGGTAGATGACATTGGTCTGTCTTCCCTCGCTGACTGTAGCAGTCACTCCATCATAGAGGGCCACCAGGTTGTTCAGGCACAATTTGCCTGAAGAAAGCCATGCTGGCTGTCTCGAAACACCTCCTTGTGGTATGTGCCTTAAAATTACTTCCATGAGGATCTGCTCCACGATCTTCCCAGGCACAGAGGTAATGCTCACTAGTGTGTGGTTCCCCAGATCCTCCTTCCTTTCCTTTTTGAAAACAGGAGTGACATTTCCCTTCATCTGACTCCAAAAGTTCTTGGTTTTTTATAATCCTCTGATCAAAATCCGTAACCAGAATCACTAAGTTACCAATTTTTATCTTACAGTAAGGAAATCTTGTGAACAGGTGTATTTTTCTTTACCTCACACCACGAACCCATTGTAGTGAACCTGACTGAATTCTCCAGTACACTGGAGAGTTAGTGATAGATGTAACAGTGAAAATGAGCAGGTATAACAGACCATGCTGAATGTCCACCCCAGCCTTCAGGCTGTGCTCTGTTGCACAAACACATTGTCTGCAGGATAAACCTGACCAGATCACTGTAAGAGAGGAGCCAGCAGGCAACTCAGTACTGGTGATTATGCCACTTTGCATCTAAAAGTGCAAGCAAGAAGTTCTCATGAAAACATCCTTTATTAATAGAGTTGTTTTATTGCAAAAAAAAAAAAAAAAAAAATTATGCAATACCACAAAGGACCAAAAGAAGGATCTCTGCGTGCACAGGATCTGTGCAGCATGCTGAGGGAAAATTACCCACAACCCATCCAATGCTACGCAAATGCATGGTTTCCCAGCATCTGAAGGGGAATAAGATTTACTAGATAACAATACTCCTCTTTACTCTATGTTATCAAAACATCTATTTTATTAAGTCATTTGGTTTTGTGTCTTTCTTGTCAAGACTCAGAAAGAATGCTGCACCTTCACTCTCTCACCTCACATCCCACCACACCACCCTGGTGCAGAACACTAGCCACTCTCAGGCTGCTCTCTTGAAGGACTAACAACTCAGTTTTTAACACTGTCTTCATCTATTTCTCTCTAGCAAACTAGTTAGGTAAATAATTTCTTTGCATACCAGCTTCATAGGTCCCCATTCTCAATTTGTTTCTAAAGGCAGTGAAAAAGGGGTTGTCATATTAAAAACGTAACTTCAAATCTCAGAAGCATGTAAAAAACTTGCCTTCATGCCAGGATTTTTTCCAAGGACAACTTAGAAGTAAGCAAGAAGCTTAAGAAAGAGCTTCTTTCCCATCATTATCATCACTCTTCTAGCTTTTCAAAAGCATTAGCTTGAAATGCAAATGGGAACAGAACTATTTTTAATCAAAATTGTTGCCCCAAATTGTGAAATAACCGCTGTTTCCCCTCAAAGGAGAAGCAACCTTTCATTAGTTATGCAGGATAGCACTTTTTCTTTAAAACTTATTTGGATGTTTGTGATAAAGCTGGCCATTTGAGGGGAAGAAAAAAGAGGAAATGTTGTTTCTTCTGTAGTTCATTCATTTCTTTTCACAGACACACAGACACAAAAAGAAATTAATATGCCATTTAATGCATAAAAGAGCCAAATTTCATGAACTCTTACACTAAAAAAAGGAACATACTGAAGGAAATGTTATTTCACACTTGTATAGAACTGTACTAGCTGGCAAATTTGAGATTTGCTGTTCTGGAAAAGCAACTCATGAAAACAAACTAAAAAGAGTTAAACCAAATCTTTGTTGATAACAGGATTCCATACCAAAATACAGAATTGCCTTACCAGAGAGATTGGTATGATTTGCAGAGAAGTGAACAAAGTTCAGAAGGAAAACAAGAAAGACAAAAACTCGGAAGTAGTTTTGACCATAATACCCTGTCATGGCCTTCAAGCTTCTGTAATACTTCAGTCTGGAGGCAGTTTTAGAGAAAATGGTATTTTTTAAATTGAATTAAATATGAAAATTACTTCTGCAATGAGTAGAGTGTCCCTGCTGAAATTTATTTTAGTGTGTCTCTAAAATTTTCAGTCTGCTTCACAGCTATGCATTGGCAATGCCTAACTGCAGTCTAGAGCTCTGAGACCTCCTGGCAGACATTAGAACAGCGGCACGGGGGGATACGTGGGGGGATGTGTCTGCATTGGGACACTTTAGAAATGAACAGTGGTGAAACAGCTAACAAGACCACCATGTGGCTTGGTCTTTAGGTTTCCTGTTCAGAAGAACAGAAATAGTTCACAACTCTTTGAAGGGTAATAATGGTAATCAAGCTTTCCATATCTTAATTCACAAACATTGCTATTTGAAGAATGACCTCTTTCCTGCAGAAAATTACAGTGGATACTTAAATTTTCTTTCAAATTTCTAGAGGCTTCTTCTAAATCATCACAAACATTAAATCTCTTTTTTTTTCAAATTTAAAATTTTTGTTGTGTTGTTTGGAAAAGGACAAAAAATTGGCAAAAGCACTGAAGTGGCCTTCTGGGTTACACAAAACAAGAGTATTTTGAGTTTAAATGTAGCAGACGTTGCCTTTTTGATGAAGTGGGAATTGCTATCAAATGCCAAGCATGTACTCTGCTATGATCTTTGAAAGGAATATGTTATGGGCCTTTCACAGTTATATAACTTGGGAACAAGGAGAGTTGATCAAACTGACTACCCACGGAGGTTGGGATTTATCTCATCCATTTCCACTTGGTATTTAAAGTCTCTGCTAATTACAATAAATCTCATTTATACTCAGTGCAGAGGAATGAGCACATCCAGATGCCTGCTTCTCTTCATTACCTCCTAAGTGAGAAAAGGATGACTAGTTCAGAACTATTTAACTTTTGGAGGAGTAAGTTAAGACCTATAAATATCTTCCAGAGATAGTAAGCAACTGGCAGAGAAGCAAGTTGGAATTCCACCTCCAGATCCTTCCATAATAATTCTATTGTACAGCATGTCCTATTTGTCTCCTTTAAAATAGATTTATATCCTGATTGTCTTTAAAAACCACACACCTAAGATACAATCTCTAGATTCTATAGCTCTACCCTTCCACACAAACATAGGGACTGGGAAATGAACTATGTATAGACAACATGAAAGGTTTATTTAAGGAAACCTTTCTGCTGCATTTGGGTTTGTTTGCTTTGAAAACAAAGGAACCTCTGAGAATAGCTAGTGAGCTAGAAAACAAGTATCAGAAAGTATATTAAGGCAGAAGATACACCACTGAGAGAGACTAAAGAGATGAACCAACCTGATTTCAGCCTTTTGATATAACTATCTTTCAAAACCACTTATGTGGATATAAATCCATATTTCCATCCATTTTTCTGTCCAGTATTCCAAACCACCTATCAGTTTTCTCTGTATTTACTGAATTTGTTTGTGAAGACATAGCAAGCAGTGCATGCTAAATGTTGTGACTACATAGAGAAATAGGGAAAGCTCACATACAGTCTGGAAAGGTGTTGCAAGACCCCAAACCTCTTTCCTATTGCATGGCCAAACCCACTGTAAATCCACTCCATGGATGACTGCCTGACAGACATTGTGCTGTACTCGTGGTGTGAAGAGGGCTCAGGGCAGACAGTTGCCAGAAGGCAGTTGCATCCAAAGGGATTTGGGCAGTTCACTCCAGGCACTCTTTTACATCTTCTAGAGACCCGAAACAAAACTGGTTCCTATCTCCCCCTCCCACAACTAGGATTTTATCTTATATGTGCACTGTTGCACAAAGATGTCTATATTTTTAAATCACAGGTCATCTGTGCCAGACACGACAAGTCAGCATCATCTTCAGTCTGCAGCTGTGCCTGTCCCCAGAGGAGGAGAGAGACTGCCACAGCTCTGCCAGTGTGGCAAGAGGCTGAATCGTGCTGAAGGGCTCAGCAGCAAGACTAGCAAAATTGGTACTCCCATGAATTATTTAATGCACTAAATTTTGAAAATTTGGGCCTTCACAGGAAAGAAACTGTAGGCTAAAGGAATGATGATGGTTGCAGCCTTTCAGCAGCTGCAATTTCTACAGTGATCTGACTGTGATGGGATGAAGGGAGAGAGGTGCCAGAAGTAGCATGTGGTCTGAGAAGTATAGCATACATATCACGTATTACCTGGGGCTTATTTTGTAAGCAGATTCCTTTATAATATTTACCTCTAAAACTCAGCACCTTTTGACACAGATTAACATACTATAGGTTGATTACTTTGTTCACAAGCAAATCAGATAAAACTTGAGCTTCCCTTTCACTTGGAAAATAACTAATACTGAGCACATCAAATCATTGAGCCAGTCTGTGGATAGATTTACTCTAAACTATCTGTCAGTGGGAAAGCTTCAATTTGTACTCTTTCAAGCTTCCATCCAGATGCTAAAACGGAAAATTCCACCTAAATTCTCAAACAGTGTAGAGTTTACAATATTGAAAGTTTCTTTTTATATAAGTACATATTAAATAAACACGAGACAGCTGCACCCATATGGCTCTCGCTAGGTGTGTGAGAATAGGTGTATATACTCTGTCCAGTTCTCATGTCTCTAGTCCATGATATCCATGTCTCAACTTGGATTTCATTAACTCATGTAAACAAATGCATTAAAAAACAAACAAAAAAAAAAAAAAAAACCAACCAAAAAACTTAGAAAAACTGAAAATTCTCAATTCTCTAAGTGATGCAAGATACTCTGGTATTTACATTACAAAGAGTTAAAAAGAGTTGTTGCTAAAGATTTTTTGATACTGCTGTGTCTTCAATAGAAAGGCCACAATTCTTAACCTGTTTGTTGTCTATCAATAATGAAGTGATTAGATACTCTAAACCAAAAAAGTATATAGGCTCTTAACAATCAGATTTGGAAAACATGTTCAACACCTCTGCTTTTTATTCCTCTGTTGAAAGAAGGGGAGTTGGGGACCAGCATGTTGCAGCTGTAATCCACCATGTCAAAGAGCATCAATTTTGTTCCTAAGCAACTCTGCACAGTGCAGTGGTTGCTGCCCACAGCTGATAAGGATGCTCAGGGAATTGTTAAGTGGCTGCAAGTGGAAGAGATAAAAGTTTCAGAAACTGAAAGTAAGGCTACTAACAAAATAATAAAACTCCTCTTTCGGGCTATAAAAAAGGGTGATATGAATAGAAACAAAAATGAAAAGTCCAGGATCCCACTCAAATTACATGTGCTCTCATACAGAAAACTCTCTTGGTTCATCTTACTGAAAGAAGCAGTGAGTTAGGATGCAAAAGACACATTCAGACTGTAAGCTATTACACAATCCTAAATTAATTCCTTCACAACCTTACAGTCTAACTCTCAGCCATTTACAGGGAATGCCTGGATGGGCAAGCTTTCAAGTGATAACTTAAAAGACTGTTCCCTGTGTATCAGCCAAAGTATTTTGAGAATACTGAGAATAATCTGCCAGTACAATTCATAGAAAAAAAAATCTTCATCTCTGGATATACATTTGAAAAAAAGTTGGGGTTTGGCCTCAAAATATTTTTTTCCAAAAAAATAATTTATCAAAGCATTATAATGTATTATCATAAAATTACACTATTATAGATACCTTTAAGGAAGTTCACAGTTACTTCTTAATCCAAGATTAATTCTCTTAATCCAAGAGATTTAAAACTGTAGTGAAACATACTTACTTTATTTTAATTTACCAAAGTACTCAGAGTAATTAAATAAAATTGTAGAAGTTTATACTGCCTTTTATACTATAAGATGTTTTAGATAAGGACACTGAGTCTTCAATAATAAAACAGCTGAATTTATTTATACAGATACAAATTTTATAACATTTTTATATATTTGATATTACAATAGATCATATTTTTAAAAAATATACAAGTGTTCTCAATATTGGGATTTTTGCTAAATATGTTACTTTTTGATATAATGCCTAAGTGGAAGTGGTAATAAGTAAAAAACTGAGCTAGACACCATCTGGTTAAAAATCAGCTCACAAATCACAATGCTTCCTCAAAGAGAAAGAACTGTGATACAAGATGCTTACCTCAGGAAATAATTTTTTTTTACAAAGAATCAGGAAAAAACAGGAAAATTTGACTTAAATATGCTTCATTTAGAATTAAGGTAAAAATCAACTAGCAGAGCTGTAGACTCTGCTTACAAAGCTCATATTACTGCACAAAAAGAAAACCCAAAGGCTGGCAAAGTACTTCTCAAACCTCCTACATAAGTGTACAAACAATGTTCATTAAAAAATCAAATAGACACAAAATAAGAATGTGTGCCACCATACCAGAGAAGGGGATGAATTTACAGTGGTCAAAACTGAGAATTACCTTTTACCTTTTCTTACCACACATCAACATCTTAACAAATTTACTGTGCATAAGCTAAATAAGAGACCTATTGAAACAAATAAATCCTCAGATTGCATGTTGCTTTGAAAAATGGAATCACCTACCTGACATTGTTTCATAATTTTCCACACTGTTTCTAAAAAAATTTTCATTAATAATATCTACACGTCATAGCTTCCATTTCTCACATATCTTTTCATGCTGAACTCTTGGTTTGAAAACCACAGAGACAGAAAATCAGGATCAAAAAATATATCCCTTGGATGCTTTACATTAATCTTTCATTTACCCTTCTTTTTTCACTTGAATTACTCATTCCTCTTTCCTAAGCATACCATACACACAACACTCTTATCTCCTTTCTAAAGTATTATGTAAAAATAGGACATATTCTATTTTAACAAAACCTGAAGCCTAAGAGGATCCATTTGATTCTGATAGGGGCATTTGATCCTGACTCTGGGGCATACCCAAAGTCTGAGCACAGTATTCTATACTTATCCTAGAAGTTACTCCTGTGCACATAATACTGTTTTCTAAGGTGACTGGGTACCTAGTTTCACAGCTGGCTTTCTTCAGCTGTTCTCCTTCGTGTTTCTAACACCCAAGCTTCTTCTGAGAATTCAAGTTGAGTGCCTATCTTCATCTCCAGATATATAAATGCCTTTGAATTCTTCCTTGTAGTGTTTGGGCCCTATAAATTAATAAAACCAGGAGATCTCTGTGTCTGTGAAATTTGACTTCTCAGTTAAACCAACCAGATCAAAGAAACCAGTAACATAGATGAAACTGAAAAAACAGGGATGAAATGCAAAATACTATTCCTAAATATTTTAAATACGTAAAATTTTACTTTGTTCATACTAATAACATATTTCTAGGTTTTTCAGCAACTTCACATTTTCTGTAAGTGAAGAATCATGCTCTAATTAAGTACATTTACACAGTAGCTCCTAATGCTTTCACCTTCAAGGTGGAGATCTGCAGATAAGTAAAGAACAGTACTGCACAGTGGAAAATAAGAAAGGCAACTGCTTTTCTAAATACACAAAAAATACAATTGCTTATATGACTGACATCTTTATATCTTTAATAATCAGATAGCTTGTTAGCTTTTGTCAATGCACTTAACTGCTAGAATTTGAACTCATGGTAGTAGGAATGCTGTACTGATAACTAGGTACATTAAGATGTATCTCCTAACAATGCATAAGCTCTGTCTACGCTGCTATGAGAAAAGGAGTGCAGTCTCATTTGAATTATAATAGAGCTGAATCCTGTTAGATTTTATTCTTTTTATGCATTGATCACATGATCTTCATAGGTGTTCTTGTTTAAACCTGAGCCGTCATACACCAAATACCTGAGTAAATTTTTGTATCTAGAATTTTTCTACAAGACACTTATACCTGTTACACATCAGATGGTCTTGTCAAAGCATTATTTTTTATTTCATCTCAAACCACAGGTATTTAAGTCTATGCCATAGAAATAATGCAAATTTCATTGTGTACTTTGGGGAAAATTGATTTTTTTATCAAAACAAACCCCACATGCTTTTTATTTAACAAGAACTTTATAAAACATTACCAGAGGCACAGAAAGATCAAAATCATATACTTAATAAAAAATATTTAAGAAACAGTGGTAGAAATTAGGCTCCTAACTGTGTTAGGGGTTGAAGTCCAAGCATGGTGACTATTATTGTTCCAGGAAGTGAAGCAGAGAGCTATCATTTTAAAGCACTGTCTATAAATTCAAACACCTTTTCTCCAATGCATAATCAATTCAGAAAAAAAAAAAAAATGTTTTCAAGACTGTGTCTTCCAGAAAAATCTGTGCTCTTACCTATTGCCCAATAAATGATAGGTACAGAAATATACAGAATCTTTCCCATCACTCTGTCAGCTCTGTTGTCAGGTAACTGATGAAACCTGGTAAGGCTGATTCTAAACATTGTTTCTGTAGTTCTAATTTATACTCCCTCTTTGGAACACTCTATAATCTTAACCCCTGATGAACCAGATTATTCTCTTGTTATCTTACCATGATGAAAATTAAAAACTTCTGCCAATGGGCTATAATGTCATAAAGATCAAGTAAAACGACTAATTCATTAGACTTTCTTTCAATTGTCTGAAAACTTAATTGTCACTCTGAAGTTGCAAGATGTTCTCAACTTACTTTGAATAGTCACTTTATTTCTGTGGTATTTATGTTCCCCTGTTCAGAAATACAGTTTCCATTTCCAGATTTTTTTTTTCATAGTAGGCACTATTTCTAATACTGTATTCATAGATTTATAAGGCTTTTATATTGCAAATTTTTCATCTTAGACAGAGGCACAATGATGTGAGTCACGTATGGATTGTCATCACTCAGTTTGAACTTCTTGGGTTTGATCACTTAAAGATTTTACTAAAATGACAGTATTCACTGATGATTATTTGAATGATAGGCCCTAATTAATAGATCAGGCACTAGTCATAATTACTCTCCAAGATGATTTGTTCTGCTGTACCAAGCATATTTCTGTATTACATCCAGGTCCACACTAATCTAATTGTTCTTATCCTTGTCTCACAGTAACAACAAGGAAACAAAATTCCATCTGTTTCTACCAGAGGAGCAAATATATTAGATCCTGAGCAGGAAGACCTTTTTATTAAGTATCACCTTCATGCTCTTCATAACTGAACTAAGGAAATTCATGCTCAAGAAAAATGAGTATAACAAGCTAACTCCTTTTCCTCTAAGAGATTTTCAGGATTTTTTTGAAGAGGAAAGCCGGTCCCCAGTGCAACTAAATAAGAATACAATTACTCCGCTCTCTGTCAAGCAACAACAGCCCAATACAGTTTGAGTAATCTTTTTGTTACAGAATTTTTTTTTTTACTGCTATCAAAATGACCCTTAGTACAACAGATTCTCCCTGGAGTCCTTTTTGAATATCTAGTAATGTACTTTGAAGGTGATCACAACTACACTTTGTCCCTCCTCTGTTATATAGGCTAAATGTCTCTGCTGTGAAGAGAAAATAGATTGAGACATCAAACACATTTGTAAAATACAAAATCCACTAGGTTGTATATAAGAAAACAAAACCAGAAAAACTCTACTTGAAAGAAGGGTTGAAAATATTGAACAAAAAATGAATGAGCAATACGTATGTACAAGATACAGAAAGAACACTCTAATTTGGGAATCTTTACATTTGTAACATTAATCATAAGAATATATGCAAACTCTTAATGACATTTTTCACGAAACAAATATTTTAAATTTTGTTCTCTCTTGTCAGATTTTATTAAACTCAATTTTTTAATAAAAGTTCTGAAGAGGTGGATTGTTTTAAACTAAAATGCAGAGACTACAAGGAACTAAACACACTGAAAATGGCACAGTGGTGAGAAAAGAGAAGAGAACATGTGTGGCATTTGGGAAAAAAATGATGATGTGGAAATTTTATGATGCTTATATGGAAAAATTCATCAAAAAAAATATCAGAACAAAAAATCTGTTCTGAGGAAATTTCAGGTCAAATGAATGACAATGATGACAAACAAAAGATTTGATCTTTGATCTTTCACAAATCTTCGATTTGTGTATTTGGTCATGAAGGATGAATTAGGAATCTGGAACAAAGGAGCAGAAGAAGAAAAAATAAAGCCAGTGGAGTCTTATTAAAAAGTTAACCTTGTCTTGAAGAAGGGAGGAAAGGTGTCAACCAGTAGACCAACCCCAACCATGAAAACTATGGAAAGTGGTAGCTCGAATAAATAATGGAGAAATGTACCCATATATACCCATAGTGATGAAAAAAGAATGGAAAACGGACTGAAGATGGCAAAGAACATGAATGTGCAGGAAAAGGAAATCTGTTGCTCTCTTCCCTTGTTCACTCTTTGAGGCTTTCTGTTACCACATCTAGTCATCTGTTTATTATAAAGTCTTCAGAGAATTTGATAGGTCTTAAGTGGGTTTCCTCAAGCATTATAGGCTATATTAACAAGTAATGAAAACAAATAGTTGCTTTATCTTTCCTGAAAGACACGCCTCCAGTTTATCCAATCAAAGCAAGCAAATGAGTAGTCTTGAGTTTAAGCTTCCCTTCATAAAGTATTGTGCTCATCTACAGAAGCATTGTGTGACTTGATAAAGCTACCCAATGTAAAGGCTATAAAAATAGAATTTTAATATAGCAGTGAGATTGCTTTAGAACTAGTCACAGAAGAGCACTACGTTCCTTATTTAAAGTATAATATCTTCATAAAACACAAACTACACTATAGATCTGACTGACTTGGGAACAAACAATATCCTTACACCATCAAAACCTTACCAGCTATTGCAGCTCATTTGCTGGCTACTGACGGGCCAGATAGAAAGTTATTAGATTGTCATGTTATAAGGTGACAGCAGAAAGTGACATAATTGTCATTATGGGTGTAGATGTTCATAAGCCCCTATGGAGGTCTGCCAGTCCCAGTTCAATAGACTTGAGTTTTTTTCTCTGCCAAGTTTCACACTAACCTGATTCTTGACCCTTATGTTCCTTCTATGCTTTCCACTGTTATCTTGAATCTCCATAAAATGTTTTGTGACCTCTTTCAATTTTATTCTCTTTACTCCTCTTGTTCCTACTTTACTTTTGCTACAATTAATCCTGATAAAACACTAGTTTGAAGTTTAAAATCAGACAGTTCAGTTTCTGGAAGTGTGCATGCCGTTTTCCTAGTCATCTTTCTCTTCTCTTTCTCTCTCTGTATCTTTTTTTCATGCTCTTTCTTCCTTTCCTCCTTTCTTCCCTTCCTTTCATTTTTTTTCATCTATTTCATGTAACATTTCCATGTACATGCACTACTTGAGCTGAGCAGTCAAGAGCAGTTAATAGCTGGGATATCCTTGGAGGCAAAAATATAGTAATATTTGAAGTCACTAGCACTCTGCAGAGGAAAATGTAATCTATGTTTTTTAAAGACACTTTAATTGCTCAGCAACCATGCAGAACTGAGAAATATAGCTCTGCTTCCAAGGTAATAAGTCCCCAAATTGCAAAGGTCGCTTACTCAATACCTTTGCTATCTAGAAAAATATGACAATGACACCAAGACTCAAAAACTCAATTTTATGTTAATCTATTATTCGCTATTAGCTTTCATGTATTTTTGTAGTATTTCACACAACCTGCTGCGTGTTAGTGTCATTTAAAACATAAAGACTTCATCAACCTTTGATTCTAAAAGAGAAAAGTTGTTCCCATCGAGTCCTTTTAGACACCCCTGATTCAGCTAAAACTAAAGTTAAAATGAACAGGAGCTCTGTATTAGTAAAAAGGTGATAAGCTTTAGCACATAGAAAAGGTGTCAGTACTAATTACAATCAGCTTTCACTGACCCTTGATGCTTTTCCTTGCAATTTCCCTCTCCTTTTGTGTAATTATTCCATCAACTAAAAAGATTTCAAAGCTTTTATTATGCTAATTTTATTTAAATTATTCACATATATTTAACATTTAAACATAATCTTTATATAGTTATCATGATGTTATTAAAAGGACATCATCCGGCTAATGCACTGATTAAAGATTTCATAAAAATTGGTGATGTCTGTCATATTTGAACCTGCATCATACCTGAACTCCTGAGGGTGAGACTGTGGATCTCTGTTCAACCTGCTCAAAACTTTCTCTGTGCAAACTGCCTTGAAAAAGGAGTCAAACATGAGTGGGTTTTCTTTAACCCTTTTTTGTTCCACTTGGGACCAAAATAGTGTGTCGCTGTGCACTTAAAAACAGGTTCTCAGGTTCTATTCAAAGAGATATGAAATCATGTTTGAATTTCAGCAGTACTTTAGAGGACTTTACTCAGAGTAATACTTCAAAACCTGGAATTTCAGAATAATACTCGTGTTTGTGTGTGCATGTGCGTGTGTCTGGCAAAGAAACAAACAAATCATATTAACACCAGCTGTGATATCATACCTGTGTTATAATCAGTTGCAATTTGGGCATAAAACAAGAAGTTTCTGTTCAGTACCATGGACAAGTACTTTCCACATTGTGCATGACCATGGAAACAACTTACTCAGAAAGTACCTTTTGTTAACTAACAAAAACATAGACCAGCTTCTGTTCTTTATATTAAGACTATACATTCTAAATATCAGTCAGTTCTTTCTTGAAACCCTCACTGTTCTAATTAAAAACAAATGGTAAAAAATATCAGCATCAGAAAATACAGGAATGTGGAACTAGTTATCATGCCTAACTTGTTTCTTCTGTTAACTGGTCCCTTCCATTTGTCACCAGCAACAGAAGATGAAAACCAAAAAACCACCCAGGAACCTAAAAGGCAGATTAAAATCCCCAAAGCTCTTGTCACTCCCTTTTAGCATAACTTGCCCTTACAAGAAGTATGAAATATTTACTACGCACTATATTTATCTTCATTTGTTATATCACACTGAAGATAAAAGCCTTGTATAAAAAATGGTGACATAAGACATTCCCTTTATCATTTTCAATGTTTTGTATGTGCGTTTCCCAAGTAAATTACAATTGCACATAATAAATCAAGTTTTTCATAATAGTTTAATAATGCACTTTCATTTTGTTAAATTTAAAAGTTATTCATGTTTCATAAATCTCAACATTCCCAACAAGATCTGGCAAAATGCTAATAAAATGATGGGCTTTGCCTTAATGAAAGTGCAAAGTTTGTCATTTAGTATCTGTAATTATTAAATAACTAGTCAGTTTCTAATGAATCAACAAATTTTCAGTTTCATAGATGGTACTATACAACTCAAAATTAAGGATAGGGAAAAATTGTGATCTCAAATTAGTAAACCTTCTAAATCCCTGTTGTAATTACAGACAAATGCATTTTATAACTTGGTGCACAGAATCAGCTGATACAATCAGACTTTGTTATCAGAGACTTTATAAAATAATGCTCTCATCTTCCCATTGAACTGCACTGAATTCTAATGTCAACAGTGACACTTTTTAACCCCTATTCTCTGAAAGAAATTGTATTGCCATTAGAATTATGTTTGAAGACACATGCTTGATGTGTCATATGTCTCACACTTCCTCAGATCATTTTCCAGAGTGTGTCACCAGTCAGTGTAGCTTGACACTCATCATTTAAAAGTTATAGGTCCAAGAAAATCAAAGGAAATGTGTTCAGTGTCTTAAATAAAATCAGGATTTTTTTTTTTTAAAGACAAGGTATGATTTTCATGAAAACAAATGATGTTTGTAATAACAAACTCAATATCCAGGTCTACATCAATACATGACTTAAAACAAAATGGCAGATCCACATACTGATCAAATTAAGAGCTTGTACTCCAGTTCTCCTTATAAATATTACTACTTTAGCAACACTGTAACAGCTCCTTCCAGCAAAGACAATACTCCATTAAAAAGCCACTGATAACTCACAGATACTCATAAAACATTCCAATTTCGTTGTCCAAAACCAAACAGTTTCAAGACCTTTTTGCTTTATTTCATTGTTTGCTTTTTCAGGTTTTTTGCAGTTTTTGGATTTGGGTTATTTTAATTTCAGCAATGCTGTTAACTCTCTTAAACATGTAAAACATCTAGAAGGAAGTCACAAGTTGTATTCATAAAGTTCTGTAAGAAAAACTTAGCCTCACATTTTTTTCTATCACCATTTTTTTTGAGTATTTTCCGTTCATGCCAATACACTTGTTGAAATGTTGGCTGAACCAACCACCAGCTGCACTTACCCCAGTGTTGTCATGGTGACGATGGTGTACCAGAAGGCTGCAGGGATGCTGGTAAACTTGCTGGCTGATGAACCTTTCTCTGCATAGTACATGACTGTGGCAAAGATAATGATGGCCATAGTGAGTGAGAAGAGGAGGAAGCCTAACTCCGAGGCACAACTTTTCAGCGTATAGCCCAGGATGCGCAGACCCTGTGAGTGGCGGGAAAACTTAAAGATCCTGAAGACACGAAAGACTCTTAATGTCACAAAAGCCCCACTGACATCCTCGTTATCTGTCATCACAAGGCCAATGTAATATGGCATAATGGCCACCACATCAATGATACTCATGACACTGCGCACAAATTTGTAGCGACTAGGAGCTGCCAGCAGACGTAGAAGATATTCAACAGTGAAGATCATGACACAGGCAGTATCCAGACAGAAGAAAGCCACCGCATACCGCTCTCCACAGGGCAGCTCTTTGATGCGACCCGGGCTTACCCCACAGGGCACTGTCTCTACCACATTGGCAATAACAGAGACGGCAATGAAGAAACCAGTGACATAGTAGAAGACCAGAGCCAGGGTACTGGTGTGTGGGTTTTCAAAGGCCCTCCACATCCTCTGACGAGCTGTCATTGAGGGTAGGGAGCTCTCAGGTACGTGATCCGTATCAGCATCATCCTGCAGGCGCTCAGCATTCTCACGCCGGCGATCCTTGTACTCCTCGTAACAGCAGTCACCAATGATCTCAGGGATGATGCCAAAGAAGGCCAGCTCCTCATCATAAGCTGAGATGCATTCCTGGCGGGGATAATGAAGCTTCCCAGTACGATAGAAGTTGAGAATGTGGCGGAAAATGTCAGGATCCCGGTCAAAAAAGTACTGCTGTGTCTCAGGGTGGTAGAAGAAGTCCCGCTCTGAACTGCCTAGCAGAGTGTCAGGGTAGCGCTCTAAGGTGTCCAGCCATGTCTGGAACTGGATGCCACTCACATTCAGCACAATCAGAGAGTCCTGGCTTCGCTTTCTCTCCTGCCGTGGAGCAGCTGGCATGGGACCAGTAGCCACTGGCATCCATCCTATGGCTGCTGCCCTGGCAAAGGGTAACCAAGCTGCTACACCTGCCGCCATGGCTCCAAACACCTATTACAGCTAAGAGAGTCAATCTAGGGACAGCTCTGGTCCAGCCACTAAAATAGAGAGGGAAAAGAAAAATACAAATTCTCACACATTCTTGAGACAGCAGAATTTCTGAACATTTTTGTTCATATACATATTCAGTATTAACTGAAAACCTTTTTGCTTGTTTTCTCCACTTTTTCACCCCAGAATATGCTTTCCAGGCGCTGGTTGGACTGTTAGGACAATAAACGAGGGCACTTGGAAATCCCTGTATTCAAAGCAGCTACTCTAACAGCCAGATCCCTTGAATATAAGGTCTCCATTCGAGGCCCCCGGATGGACGCAACAGTCCTCAAAGCACTAGCCCCTGGAGCCGGCTAATAGCCCTGGTGCAGCTGTGCAGCCACCTGGACGGAGATTTTCTTCCACGCGCGATGCAGCCGGCCCCCCGCCCCTCCTCCGCTCGCTCCCCGCCCGCCGCCGGAGCCGGGCCGCGGCAGCCAGCGGAGCCCTTCCCGGGCGGCTGCAGCGGGGCCGCCAACGCCGCCGCCGCTCGCCGTGGCGGGGCGGAGGGGATGGGCCGGGCGGGCCGACCCCCTTCCCAGCGGCAGCCCTGGAGCAGCGGCGGGACGAATCTTCTCCCTGAGCTTTAATCGCCGCCCGGAG